>NC_134356.1:212012627-212049635 GCF_048569485.1 Anomaloglossus baeobatrachus | reverse complement strand
ACAATAAAGACTTCTACAATATCGGGGTCTTTTTTAAAGGCTGGACAACTCTCCCACTGAACATCCCCCAAAATGTAAGATGTATTAGACCACCTCAAGAGAAATTATAAATTCCAATAGAAAACAAAGACAGTTAAAAACCTGAGGCTCAACCTCCCTTCCTCATACAAAACCTTGTATTCCTTCAACTATTCTCCACTTTCGAGAACTGAAAAATCTACTAAACTAAATGGATTAACCTCTCAGTCGTTCTAGGATGCATATTACCAATGAAAATGTCTCTTCTTCCTAACGTAAAATTGATTTTCCCACGAACAGTTAAATTTAAAGTTCATTTTAATCAATGGATCTTGTAATAATAATTGGATGTGTTTAAAAAATAAATGTTCCTGTGCTGAGATAATCTTATATATGTGCCCCTGCTATGTACTGTGTAATGTCTGTGTCTGACCGTACAGGGACATGGGCTGATCATACCACATCTTCTTGGCCAGAGAGGACGCAAAAGGGAGTAGACAGACAAGGCAGCATGGGATCATAGTGGATTCTTTTTGTGAGGTAAAACATTTCGCTGCCTGTTATTAAAAGATGTTTTACGTGAAAGAAAGAATAATTTGTGATCCCATGCTGTAATGTCTGTACAATTTTTACTTCCTCCCCTTCCCAGGAGCTGTGGTATGATCAGACCATGTACGGTCAGACACAGCCATTACAGAGTACATAGCAAGGACATATTTATAAGATTATCTCAGCAAAGGAACATTTATTCATTTATTTAATTTATTAAAAAAAAAAAAAAACACATCCAGTTGTGGGAATTATTATTTTTCCAAGATCTATTGATCAAAATTAAAGGGAACCTGTCACGGGATGTTTATAATACTTACCTAATGGTCGGCGTAGAGCAGACTGGTCGGATGGGTGTCTCCGTTCTCCGGGTCCCACAACTCCTCTTTCGGCCAACTTTGTCCTCTTTCTGAAGCTAGTGTGGCTGACGCATTCTACATCATCTATACTAGCCGACAGTAAGGTCCTGCGCAGGCGCACTTTGATCTGCCCTGGCATATTAAAGTGCGCCTGCGCAGGACCTTACTGTTGGCTAGTATAGATGATGTAGAACGCATCATCCACACTAGCTTCAAAAAGAGGACAAAGATAGCCGAAAGAGGAGGCACGGAACCCGAAGACGCCCATCTGGCCCATCTGCTCCGCGTCGACTGTTAGGTAAGTATTATAAACATCCCGTGACAGGTTCCCTTTAACTTGGTTAGTGGGGAAAACCCCTTTAATATACTTTTTAAGCCCTTCGTTGTTATAGTTCCATTAGGGGAACGTAAAGCGTAACCGTCATTTTAATTTTATTTCGCAAATCAATAGTACTCAAAAAATAAACAACTTTGTAATATACTGTATATGATCAGACATAATTGCTTCTTTCTCTTCTAGAATTGATCAGTCATTATCAAAATTCTCAATTCTGAGGTAAAATCTGTATTCAGTGAAGATTTTCCCATTACGGAGATAGAAGATGGCAGCTAGTGCTGATGAAAATTTTGATACCAACTGATCAATTCTGGTAGAGAAAGAAGCCAATTTGTCTGATCAGTTGCTTATTTTCATGAGTACTATTGATTTATGAAATAAGATTAAAACAATAGTTACGCTTTAAGTCTCTTCAAGCCTGTATAACGAGATTCATATAGAATAGTAAACATCACAGAATCTCTAAACATATACTTACCTCATCATAGCAGGGCTGTCTGTCCAAACATTATAAAATATTTGTGGCGCACACATCTATGAAGGATTCCATTTTGGGCCTCCTCGTGGGCATATAATAAGTGGACAGCTATAGAGAAGGCTGTGATTGGCGCCTAAACATCTAAACTTCCTTCTATGGACAGGCCAGCCACCTAGAATCTCTACTCTGCTTCTAAAACCAATGCAGTTTACTAGAGATATCTGGCTCTGCTGTAAGAAATAATTCCCTTCATACCCTTGTGTTGCCTTCCTTAGTTAACCCTGATGAAGGCAACATCGAAACGTGCGTCGGTGTATCACACAGGAGATCCTGCTGATTATCAAGTATGTACCTGTCACTGCTGCTGCTGCTGCTGCTGCTACTACTACTACTACTACACATTACTATGGGATTATACTGACCCATTAATACAATCCGATTAATTTTTCCAGTTTGAGCTGCTCTCTGAGGTTATACCTACAGAGACATATACCATATTGCTAACCCTTGAGTTGATCCCATTGGAGATATATCTATACAACTAGCTATATTTATTGTGAGATTGGTGTTATTGGTAGCATCTAAACCAATTATCTGTTGCATTGTATAGTAGATATATTCCTTATTTGTTGATATTACAAAACGCTTATATGTCGGCATAGTTGCTCAGTGGTTAGCACTGCAGTCTTGCAGCGCTGGGGTCCTGGGTTCAAATTCCACCAAGGACAACATTTGCAAGGAGTTTGTATGTTCACCCCGTGTTTGTGTGGCTTTCCTCCGGGTACTTTGGTTTCCTCCCACACTCCAAAGACATACAGATAGGGACTCTAGATTGTGAGCCAAATTGGGGACAGTGTTGCATCCTTGTCCCTCTGCATGTGCATCACACCTTTTTACTTGATCCAATAAACTTTATTCTTTTATTGTACCGAATGCAAGGATTGACTCTTGAGACAATTTGGTCTCCCCGGGATTACTTCTGAGCCCAGGAAAGTTTATAGATCCTTCTTCCCTTCTTGAGTTTCATCAGTGTTGTCTGTACATTGTATAAGTGGTATATCTATATAGTGTGGCAATTTCCTTAGCTCAAACTGGACAGAAACTTCAGCAACAACACTTTCTCATGATCTCACAGGATCAGTCATATTTTAATCCAGGGACTCAAGGTTTTCTACATGTTTCATTTGCTATACTGATATGTCATTTAATTGCACATTTTCAAATTGTTTTGGATGTTCTCTATGCAAAAACTCTACTAAAAATTACAATTTTATAGTATATCCATTAGGACAGATGTTTTACTGTAAGGGTACGTGTCCTGGACGCAGCGGGTCCTGACCTGTGGGGCCGTGAGTCTCCTCCGCAGGAGACCGCAGCTTCTTGTACCCATGATCAGGGTTCAGTGCGCTGCGGTCTCTCTCTTTGTTCTTCCTACAGAGGACGCAGGCAATTCCGCAGCAAACAATTCACATGCTGCGGTCTGGAAAGATTCACCGCAGGTCAGACATTGCTGCGGAGAAAACAATCACAGCGGGTACGGGATTTCAAGAAATCCCATCCACTATGCTTGTACTGTACAACACGGCGTTTTGGACGCAGCTGAAGCATGGTGCATCCAAAAGGCTGCAAACACTGATCGTGGGCATGCACCCATAGGCTAAGTTCACACACTGCGTTTTTTTGATGCTGCGTTTTTGGCCGCTAAAAACGCACAAAAACGCACCCGCGGCAAAAAAAGCGACAAAAAACGCATGCGTTTTTACCGCGATTTGGTGCGTTTTTGGCTGCGTTTTTGATCTCTGCGTTTTTCTGCGGTTTTCCAATGCATTGCACGGGGGGGAAAACACAGAAAAACGCAGGAAAGAATTGACATGTCCATTTTTTTTTTTAAGCTCAAAACGCAGCTTAAAAAAAAAAGTTGTGTGCGGACAGCAAAAATGAAAACTCATAGACTTTGCTGGGGAAGCAACGTCATGCAGTTTTGAGGCCAAAAACGCACCCGAAAAACGCGCAAAAACGCCGCGAAAAACGCACTGTGTGAACTTCCCCTTAGGGTCCACTCACAATACAAAGGTAAACAATTTGCCGATGAACTAGCAAAATTCTTGTTTCTTATGTGAGAGGGTGCTTTGGCTATATTCAAAAAATCATCACTTTCGACAGCACATTGTCCTACAGAAAGTAAACAGGACATGCTGTCAAAGAACAAGCACAGCCTAAGCACACAGAATAATTTATGCCTGATTGATGTGTATGCATTGAAGATGCTGTAGTCTGCCAGTGTAAACAGGCTACTAAAGGGAACCCCTCGCGTCCAAAAATGCTATGTTTCTGCAGATATAGGGTTACTCCGCATTGAAATCCTATCTGGCTGTCTTACTGGAGCTGTGGCTACAGGAAGAAAATTAACTATCCTCCCTGTAGCCGCTCGCTTCCAGTCACACGGATTACGCAGGGAGTTATAATGGTCACTGTTGACTCTACCGTGAGCACTTCAATAATTGCTTCCTGGCCACTTTGACTGCCAGATCTGTGCACCTATACTGTCAATCCATGCGCCAGGGTGTGATTACAGCCGTTCTTACTGTGTAGTATGCAATGCCTGTAAAAGCCCCCTGATGACTGGAAGCAAGCAGCTGCAGGGAGGATATAACATTTATTTTCTTTTTGTAACTGCTACCCAATATCTGCAGGTAAATAGCATTTTGAGACTTGACAGGTTCTTTTTAAGTCACATGCACATGTTAAAAAGGGACTGTCAGCAGGTTTCTGCAATGTAATCTGAAGACAGCATGCTGTAAGAGATAACACAGAGAATTCATCCCTGTGTGTCTTATCTCAGTCTTTTTTTGTTTACATGCAATGTTACGGTAGTTTAAAGGCCCCGTCACACTAAGCAACATCGCTAGCAACATCTCTGCTAACGAACAACTTTTGTGACGTTGCTAGCGATGTTGCTGTGTGTGACATCCAGCAACAACCCGGCCCCTGCTGTGAGGTCGTTGGTTGTTGCTGAATGTCCTGGGCCATTTTTTAGTTGTTGCTCTCCCGCTGTGAAGCACAGATCGCTGTGTGTGACAGCGACAACTGAATGTGCAGGCAGCAGGAGCCGGCTTCTGCGGAGGCTGGTAACCAATGTAAACATCGGGTAACCAAGAAGCCCTGTCCTTGGTTACCCGATATTTACCTTTGATACCAGCCTCCTCCGCTCTCACTGTCAGTGCCGGTTCCTGCTCTGTGCACATGTTGCTGCAGCACACATCGGGTTAATTAACCCGATGTGTGCTGTAACTAGGAGAGCAAGGAGCCAGCGCTAAGCATTGTGCGCTGCTCCCTGCTCTGTGCACATTTAGCTGCAGCACACATCGGGTTAATTAACCCGATGTGTGCTGTAACTAGGAGAGCAAGGAGCCAGCACTAAGCATTGTGCGCTGCTCCCTGGTCTGTGCACATGTAGCTGCAGCACACATTGGGTAATTAACCCGATGTGTGCTGTAACTAGGAGAGCAGGGAGCCAGTGCTCAGTGTGCGCTGCTCCCTGCTCTCTGCACGTGTAGCTCCGTGCAGTGGTAACCAAGGTAAATATCGGGTTGGTTACCCGATATTTACCTTAGTTACCAAGCGCAGCATCTTCCACGCGTTGCTGGGGGCTGGTCACTGGTTGCTGGTGAGCTCACCAGCAACTTGTGTAGCGACGCTCCAGCGATCCCTGTCAGGTCAGGTTGCTGGTGGGATCGCCAAATAACCAAATAAAAGTAGCACATCGTTCAGCAGCTACAATGGGAGTGAGGGCCCTGCTCGCAAGCTTACAATCTATGGATTCTTGGTATGATTTTTTTAAAAAGACAAAAATCTGACATTTTAATGAGGGTGTGTAGAATTTTTGTCCAGTATAAATGGGGTGATTAAAGGCCACGTCTCACTAAGCAACATCGCTAGCAACATCGCTGCTGAGGCACGACTTTTGTGACGCAACAGCAATGTTGCTAGCGATGTTGCTGTGTGTGACATCCAGCAACAACCTGGCCCCTGCTGTGAGGTCGCTGTTTGTTGCTGAATGTCCTGGACCATTTTTTAGTTGTTGCTCTCCCGCTGTGAAGCACACATCGCTGTGTGTGACAGCGAGACAGCAACAACTAAATGTGCAGGCAGCAGGACCCGGCTTCTGCGGACGCTGGTAACCAATGTAAATATCGGGTAACCAAGAAGCCCTTTCCTTGGTTAACCGATATTTACCTTCGTTACCTGCGTCCGCCGCTCTCATGCTGTCAGTGCCGGCTCCCTGCTCCCTGCACACATAGCCAGACTACACATCAGGTAATTAACCCGATGTGTACTCTGGCTAGGAGTGCAGGGAGCCAGCGCTAAGCGGTGTGCGCTGATAACCAAGGTAAATATCGGAGTGGTTACCCGATATTTACCTTTGTTACCAAGCGCAGCATCGCTTCCACGCGTCGCTGCTGGCTGGGGGCTGGTCACTGGTTGCTGGTGAGATCTGCCTGTTTGACAGCTCACCAGCAACCCGTGTAGCGACGCTCCAGCGATCCCTGGCAGGTCAGGTTGCTGGTGGGATCGCTGGAGCGTCGCTTAGTGTGACATCTCACCAGCGACCTCCTAGCAACTTACCAGCGATCCCTATCGTTGTTGGGATCGCTGGTAAGTTGCTTAGTGTGACTGGACCTTAAGTCTCTTATCTTTATCATTAGTGGGTCTCAGCAGCTTTAGTTGTAGTCTGACTCTGCCCCATTCTGTGATTAGCGGCTTCTGTCTATGGAAATATACACCGAAAGCCTGGTGTGGGCAGGGGCAGCTCTCCCAGCACTGCTACATACAAAATCTAAAATCTTTCACTGTGGCAGAATGGCTGTACACAGTAATCTATACTGGAGATCAAAATTAGAGAACAACACACAATCTCGTAAATCTTGTGGTCATTGTGTAGTCCTATGTGATTATATCCTAACAAGAATAAACTCGCAGTATTTTAAGCTTATTTCATACATTACATTTATTGTAAAGCACATAATAAAAATGTAAATGAGATAAATGAAAAAGAACACTGATCAAAATGAGAGAACACTTTTAGATACCTGCAAGTTATTGGTGTTAATCTGGCACCTCGTGCTAATTTCCTTAATTATCTGACAAACCCTATCTAACTGGCAGCCTACTTTCCATTTTGCACTGACCTTGCAAAAATGGTGTGCTGTTCCAAAGTGACTGAAACCCTCCAGCAGCAGGTTGTCCAGATGAAGGCCAAAGGGGTGACCCTATCAGCCATAGCAAGAGAAGTTGGCCTTTCCAAGTTTGTGATTTTGAGAATATTGCATCTTTACAACATCACAAATTCTTTCAAGTCCCCCCAAAAAGGCTAGTTGCCCTCAAAAGACAAATGCAAACGAGGACAGGATAATACGGAGAATCTCCATGGGTAATTGTTTCAACTGCTAAAATGCTAACTCAGAAAACTGTAAGAACTGCTGCACCCAGTAAACTAAGTGATACATCATTGGATTCAGAATCTCTTTGCCTACATTATGCTGCTCTCAGATGAAGGTGCAAAAACCTGCTGGCAGATTCCCTTTAAATGACTGATGACCATTGTTTAATGCCAGTACTCAAAGTACTAAAATGGAGACAGGTGCAGGCATAAATTAATAGCTCTTCATTACCGTACTTTTCTGTCTGGCCCATGGCTACTTCGACAAGCAGATCAGGGGTCTTAGGATTTATATTTAGAGGGATAAGAGTCACCAAGCAGACATTTCTGGCATCTATATCCCTGTTTTCCATATTAATGCAAATTGATAAGCTCCCTTAGTAATCTATAGACAAACATAGCCTGCTGTATATGCATGTTTGCTGATGGAGACAGGTTACTTGCAATCTTCATGCTACACTGCTGTAAAAGGGACTGTCCACTTCAACGCCTTCACAATCATTATGTTTACGCTCAATAAAATAAAACTTATACTCACCTCCAGTGCCAGCATCGTTCCAGCAGTGTGGAAACTCCCTCTCTCTGGGCTTAAGAGGTTGTAACGTCTGAAAGTGGGTATGGTGTAGCCAGCACTGATTGGTCACAGCGCTCGTGTGACATAACAACCTCATATGAGCCCCGGGAGAGCGAGTGCCAACACCACTTGAACAGCGCCAGCACCGGAATTGAGGATAAGTTTTATTATTTTAACAGGAGCAGAATTTACTGATTGAGAAGGGGTTGTCTGAGAAGCGCAAAACTCCTTTAAACAAGACGTTTCAATACTGGATACATAGATAACAAGAATTTACGATTCCCTAATATCGAATGTGTAATTTCAACACAACTGTTAAAATAGAAGCTAACACTTATGTGCAGGTAAGAGTTACAAATATCACAGACCAGAGGAATTTGTCATTAGATTTATGCGGTCCTATTAGAAGACAGATAAGTAGTGACAAACTGATGTCAGTGATGTGTCACAGACATGTAAATGTCACTCAGTTTTTATAAAATTTTAGTTGATGAGCAGATTTGTTGTGACCTTGAGTCCTGCCTTAGAGGGGTGCGGGCTCCGGAGTCCTGCCTTAGAGGGGCGCGGGCTCCGGAGTCCTGCCTTAGAGGGGCGCGGGCTCCGGAGTCCTGCCTTAGAGGGGCGCGGGCTCCGGAGTACTGCCTTAGAGGGGCGCGGGCTCCGGAGTCCTGCCTTAGAGGGGCGCGGGCTCCGGAGTCCTGCCTTAGAGGGGCGCGGGCTCCGGAGTCCTGCCTTAGAGGGGCGCGGGCTCCGGAGTCCTGCCTTAGAGGGGCGCGGGCTCCGGAGTCCTGCCTTAGAGGGGCGCGGGCTCCAGAGTCCTGCCTTAGAGGGGCGCGGGCTCCAGAGTCCTGCCTTAGAGGGGCGCGGGCTCCGGAGTCCTGCCTTAGAGGGGCGCGGGCTCCGGAGTCCTGCCTTAGAGGGGCGCGGGCTCCGGAGTCCTGCCTTAGAGGGGCGCGGGCTCCGGAGTCCTGCCTTAGAGGGGCGCGGGCTCCGGAGTCCTGCCTTAGAGGGGCGCGGGCTCCGGAGTCCTGCCTTAGAGGGGCGCGGGCTCCGGAGTCCTGCCTTAGAGGGGCGCGGGCTCCGGAGTCCTGCCTTAGAGGGGCGCGGGCTCCGGAGTCCTGCCTTAGAGGGGCGCGGGCTCCGGAGTCCTGCCTTAGAGGGGCGCGGGCTCCGGAGTCCTGCCTTAGAGGGGCGCGGGCTCCGGAGTCCTGCCTTAGAGGGGCGCGGGCTCCGGAGTCCTGCCTTAGAGGGGCGCGGGCTCCGGAGTCCTGCCTTAGAGGGGCGCGGGCTCCGGAGTCCTGCCTTAGAGGGGCGCGGGCTCCGGAGTCCTGCCTTAGAGGGGCGCGGGCTCCGGAGTCCTGCCTTAGAGGGGCGCGGGCTCCGGAGTCCTGCCTTAGAGGGGCGCGGGCTCCGGAGTCCTGCCTTAGAGGGGCGCGGGCTCCGGAGTCCTGCCTTAGAGGGGCGCGGGCTCCGGAGTCCTGCCTTAGAGGCGCGCGGGCTCGGGAGTCCTGCAAAGGATGGTCATAGGTTCACGAGTCCACTATAGTCATGAGCTATCGGTTCCTTTCATCAACCAACTTCTGACTGACAGCATTCTCACTATTACAGTGCCTCCAGAAACAAAACTGCACATCAGAAACAGAAGGGAGGGGGACCCTTTAGTTAATGAATATGGAGAACTCCCAGGCTCGTGCACAGCAGTAAGAGGACTCCTGAGCTCATAAGAACTACGCCAAGCAGGCCTCACATAGACCAGCAGACACTTGGAGACAGATACCCTCTTAACATCTCAGGCCACTTTTTAGGATACCCAGAAACAGTGCAAGACTGCCACCTTCTGCCCCCATCCAATGCAACTCACAAAAACAAAACTAGTCGTAAGTACAGTCATCTAAATTTAGCCTAATACAATTAATTAAAAAAAATAGATAATATATTATTTTTGTCACTAAAGATTTTCTTCAATTCTGTAAATTTACTGTAAAATTGGAAACATCTAACAGAGTTCTGAGGAGTTTAATTTTCATTCTTTAGAATACACATTCAATACATTGGGTAATGCTGTATTTTGTTAGGGCCCAAGTACAAGCTCCAACCAACAGAGGAGCAAAGTAAATTGGAAGAGAACCCTTCTTAAACCTTATTCATTAAAAGCACCACTTCAGCAATTTTCTTATTTCACTGCTGGAGTGGTGCTTTAAATATCTTATACACACTATTTATCACTATCTTATGCTCACCATTGAACATCTTCATTGGTTATCGGCGCTGCTCCCATTGGCCTCCAGAAGTTTGTAACCTGCCGGCAGCTCCAGCATTTCATGGAGCGCATTAGAGGTCACTCTTCAATGCAATTCTAAGAGAGCCTTGTTCTGGTTAACCTAGACTTGCACTGAGCGCTTGTGAATTCATTTCTGTCCATTCAGAAGTTGCAGTAACAAGATAGTGCTGTGGGACCAGAGCAACGTTGAAAAATTATGAATCCGAAAAATGGCGCACATGAGACCAAGGGCAGCGGACATAGGCTTAAAACAGGACTCTAGTGGTGAAAAAAAAAGGCTGGAATGGTGCTTTAATATTAATAACATGCGGAGTGAGCACAGCCACAGGCTTGAAAACTGGAAAGCAAAGTTATTGCTGATAAGATCATGCTCTTTTGATTACCAGGGGGTTGGAGGTAACATTATGAGCCTAAAAGCTGCCAAAAAACATTACAGTCCGCTGAACTCCATGACTCTGGTAGGATCAGTTGAGCATCTGATGTGTACGGTAGCCTGCCAAGTCTCTCTCGATAGACAATGTTGGGGAAGAGATAATCACTCCATCATAAGTGCAACCCCCTAACCCTGCTGTTTTTGGGGAGATAAGCCTCTTTCAGGACTTGACTAGCAGCATCTTTTGCCTCTCTTCCCGCTGAAAGTACATGAAAGCTTTGCCAAGCTGAGTGCTCATGTATACGGGGTATTCAGTTTAGCTAGTGTCTTCTAAATGACAGGAAGAAATATGATAACAGATTTACAGTTTAGCAAGTCATAGGGCAGATGGAATTGAACAGATACATAATTTTGAGAGGGAAAAAAAACCACTTGGATTTAGCTTTGTTCTGACGCTCTATAGACGACCTTTGGAAAAGCCACTTCCGGGTAATACACAGCACAGAGTGACCCGGAGAGTCTGCAGAGTAGTCACGTCTCTAAGAATTGCATCCAGCAGCCATTGTTCCAATACTGAGCAGGCTGTCAGTGAGTGTGGGGGGCATGGTTACAGCTGCTGCTGAGCGGGCTGTCAGTGACTGGGGGGGGCATGGTTACAGCTGCTGCTGAGCGGGCTGTCAGTGACTGGGGGGGCGTGGTTACAGCTGCTGCTGAGCGGGCTGTCAGTGAGTGTGGGGGCCGTGGTTACAGCTGCTGCTGAGCGGGCTGTCAATGAGTGTGGGGACCGTGATTACAGCTGCTGCCGATCTGGCTGTCAGTGAGTGTGGGGGGCGTGGTTACAGCTGCTGCTGAGCAGGCTGTCAGTGAGTGTGGGGGGCATGCTTACAGCTGCTGCTGAGCAGGCTGTCAGTGAGTGTGGGGGGCGTGGTTACAGCTGCTGCTGAGCGGGCTGTCAGTGAGTGTGCGGGTCGTGGTTACAGCTGCTGCTGCTGAGCAGGCTGTCAGTGAGTGTGGGGGGCATGCTTACAGCTGCTGCTGAGCAGGCTGTCAGTGAGTGTGGGAGTGTGGTTACAGTTGATGCTGAGCAGGCTGTCAGTGAGTGTGGGGGTGTGGTTACAGTTGATGCTGAGCAGGCTGTCAGTGAGTGTGGAGGGCATAGTTACAGCTGCTGCTGAGCAGGCTGTCAGTGAGTGTGGGGGGCATGCTTACAGCTGCTGCTGAGCAGGCTGTCAGTGAGTGTGGGGGTGTGGTTACAGCTGCTGCTGAGTGGGCTGTCAGTGAGTGTAGGGGGCGTGGTTACAGCTGCTGCTGAGCGGGCTGTCAGTGAGTGTGGGGGGCATGATTACAGCTGCTGCTGAGCGGGCTGTCAGTGAGTGTGGGGGGCATGGTTACAGCTGCTGCTGAGCAGGTTGTCAGTGAGTGTGGGGGGCATGGTTACAGCTGCTGCTGAGCAGGCTGTCAGTGAGTGTGGGGGGCATGGTTACAGCTGCTGCTGAGCAGGCTGTCAGTGACTGTGGGAGCGTAGTTACAGCTGCTGCTGAGCAGGCAGTCAGTGACTGTGGGAGCGTGGTTACAGCTGCTGCTGAGCAGGCTGTCAGTGACTGTGGGGGGCGTGGTTACAGCCGCATCCCAATGACTGGAAGATGAAAACTACTGGGAGGAATAAAGTTAATTTCCTCCCAGCAGAAGGGCTCTTCGTGCAGGCCCCAGGCAGACTCAGAACACTATTAACCTACAGGTTAATAGCATTTCTGCAATGACAAGTTTCCTTTAACCCCTTTACGACCATGGACGGATATATCAGTCATCGAGCGTGTCCCGTTAAGCCCCGCCCCCTGCCGCGGGCAGGCGGCGTGGATCGGCACACATATCAGCTGTTTTCAACAGCTGACATGTGTGCCTACATGTTACAAGTGGAATCACATTCCACCCGTAACATTAACCCCTTACATCTCGCTGCCAAAGTCTGGAAGGGAGATGTATATACGTGCGTTGAAGATTTTCACTTACCGCCGCCCCCACCAGAAGTCATGTGAATGATCACGTGACTTTCGGTGGTTGCCATCGTAGCACAGGGTCATGTGATGACGCCTGCAGCTATGATGTTTAACTTTCGTTTTACCTCGGCCCAGAGCAGAGGGAAACAGGAAGTGACTATATCTGTTGTTTACAGCTGTATAGCTGTGATCAGCAGATAGATAAGAGCGATCGGATTGCTGATCGCTATAGCCCCCTAGAGGGACTAGTAAAATAAAAAATAAAAAAAAGTAAAAAAAAAAAGTTTTAAAAAATAAAAAAAAAAAACCTAAAAGTTCAAATCATCCCCCTTTCCCCTCATTGAAAATTAAAGGGTTAAAAAATAAATAAATATAACATATTTGGTATCGCCTGATCTATCAAAATATAAAATCAATTAATCTGATTGGTAAACGGCGTAGTGGCAAAAAAATTCCCAACGCCAAAATTACGTTTTTTGGTTGCCACAAGTTTTACGCAAAATGCAATAACAGGCGATCAAAACGTAGCATCTGCGCAAAAATGGTACCATTAGAAACATCAGCTCGAGACACAAAAAGTAAGCCGTCACTGAGCCATAGGTCCCGAAAAATGAAAACGCTACGGGTTTCGGAAAATGGCGCAAAACGTACGCCACTTTTATTGGACAAGCTTGTGAATTTTTTTTAACCCCTTAGATACAAGTAAACCTATACATGTTTGGTGTCTACAAACTCGCACCGACCTCAGGCGTCACATCCATACATGCTTTACCGTATAGTGAACACTGTGAATAAAACATCCCAAAAACTATTGTGCCATCACACTTTTTTTTGCAGTTTTTCCACAATCGGAATTTTTTTGCTGTTTTCCAGTACACTATATGGTAAAACTTATGGTTTCATTTAAAAGTACAACTTGTCCCGCAAAAAACAAGCCCTCATATGGCAAGATTGACGGAAAAATAAAAAAGTTACGGCTCTTGGAAGAAAGGGAGCAAAAAACAAAAACGCAAAAACGGAAAGTGCCCCGGGGCTGAAGGGGTTAAGCAGCTTCATATGCTAGTATAAGGATTTCAATCACGGTGTGTCTGAGCGAGACCGTCACTATGCAGAGGTTTTCATGACTGTCTCTCCCAATAAAAAAGGACAAGATATTTAAGGATACACCATCTTTTAAAGGCTAATGTTGGCAGATCAAACTGTAGTATAGGGACTTTATCATTACTATCAGACTGCTAAATAACTACTGATCCGCCCACGGCAGGTACATTGGAGCCCGATCACGGCTCCAGCACTCCGATTATGTGGAGTTTACCTTAAAAGCAGCTTTCAGAAGCAGCACACTTATTTTTCGTTGTCTACAGCGGCTCGCTGTTACCAGCATCTCTTTCCCAACACTGGAGAGCTTCTGAGACCAAATAGCACCTGCCTTTCAGTTTTTCAAATGATCCTTCAGATCGCTGTGTAAGCACTTTGCCTTATCTTACAAGCAGTCAGTCTCATGGGCAGCAATACGGGGATTTTTTGGGGGGGGTTTTTTGAGCATAAAGAAGTTTGCACACACATTGGTGTGACCCCCACGCAGACCATTCATACAGCACTGATTCTCCTTTTAAGATAAAATCTCCAAAGACTTTATTAGAAATATTAAAAACATCGAGAAGGCAGAGTATGAATCTTTACATGGAAACTTTACGCGTTTCGGACTACACCATAAAAACAACTAGAGTCCTAATCAAACAGAGTATTCGGCGATTTATTCCCCTCTTACGCCAGGACCCCACATTGGATGTAGTCCTGCAGTCGGGGGTCAACATAGTAGTCAAGTGGGCCCGTACCATTGGGAACCTCGTAGCACCCAGTATGTTTACCTCCAGGAAATCTAACAGAACCTGGCTTAGCGTTTCTGGTTCTTATAAGTGTGGATCCAGCCGATGTGGCCTTTTCAGATTTATGCACAATACTAAATCCCTATCAGGGGATAATGGGGAGACTTTTGAAATCCGTTCGTTTATTAATTGTGCTTCCACACATGTGGTTTATTTGGCATCGTGCACATTGTGCTGCAAGGGCTATGTCGGCTGCACTTCCAGAGCGCTTAGGACCAGAATCTCTGAACATGTCCGCATACCTTCGGCGGCTCATGACAGAACCTCCCTGAGCTATGTTGCATTGGTGAAAAAACGCTCCTTATCTGGTCTGACTAGACATTATATCATACCTCCCAACCGTCCCGGATACAGCGGGACAGTCCCTCTTTTGAGCCTTTGATCCCGACTCCCGCCCGAGAGGCTGTTTGTCCCGGGCTCCACCCACCCACTGTAGCCCCGCCTCGCCGTTTCTCCCTTCTATTCATTACAGAGCCGAGCGCGCACCTTGAAACTCCTGTGACTGCTGCTGAGGTATGAATCACCCCCTGCAGCAGAGCGACCCCCCCCCCTGCAGCAGAGCCGCCCCCCCCTGCACCAGAGCCGACCCCCCCTCCCCCAGAGCGGACATCCCCAGCCCGGAGCCTGCGTTTCTCTGCAGCTGTTCTCTGACTCCCCGTGTGCGGCTTCTCACTGCTGCAGACACGCGGGGAGTCAGGAAGCTGAGGAGACCGTGCAATCAGCACTTCTCTCTCCTGCAGATAGCACTGGCCAGTAATACAGAGTGACATCTGCAGGCTTCTATTAGCTTACCGATCAGTGGTCTCCTGCCTGTGGAGCTGCTGGGTCCTAGCTTCCCAACAACTTCAGCTCTGCTTTATCCTGGCTGCCCTACCAGTTAAAGGGAAACTGTCAGCAGAAATTTCACAATGAAAGTAATAGATTCCCTTCTGCAGCTCCTGGGCTGCTTCTAGAAAGGTTCCTGTTGTTATTGTGCCCCCTTTGAGACCTACAAAAATACTTTATGAAGTCTTACCTTTTTGCATGCAAATGTGTTTTTATGGTCACGGGGGCGGGCTGCCTGGCGTCCGTTATTCCCCCTCCTGCCGCTTTACGCAGTCCCCCATTGCTCATTTACATACACAAGGACGCCTTCCTCATGTAACTGTCCTCCCGAAGTTTTGCGCATGTGAACGCTTTTTCAGGTGATTGCGCAGGCACGAGATTATGGGCGGCGCTGTGATTGTCATCAGCAGCGTTAACCAAGTACCCGCCCATAATCTCGTGCCCACACTTTTCCCTCTGACTCCACCGTTATGCGCAAGTGCTGGCCATATGAACCATGTTACCTATTACTGCTTGCACGAGATTATGGGCGGGTACTTGGATGACTTTGCTGATGACAATCACAGCGCCGCCCATAATCTCGCGCCCACGGTAATAGGTAACATGGTTCATATGGACAGTGCTTGCGCATAACGGTGGAGGCAGAGTGAGAAGCGTGGGCACGAGATTATGGGTGGGTACTTGGATGACGCTGCTGATGACAATCACAGTGCCGCCCATAATCTCGCGCCTGCGCAATCACCTCAAAAGCGTTCACACTTTGCACAGTGCTCACTCCCGCGAGAGTGGCACTGGGCATGCACAAAACTTCAGGAGGACAGTTACATGAGGAAGGCGTCCTCATGTATGGAAATGAGCAATGGGGGACGGCGTACAGCGGCAGGAGGGGGAATAACGGACGCCAGACAGCCCGCCCCCGTGACCATAAAAACAGATTTGCATACAAAAAGGTAAGACTTCATAAAGTATTTTTTTAGGTCTCAAAGGGGGCACAATAGCAACAGGAACCTTTCCAGAATGCAGCCCAGGAGCTGCAGAAGGGGAATATTTTATTTTTTTTGCTAAATTTCTGGTGACAGGTTCCCTTTAAAGGGAACCTATCAGGTGCAATCTGCACTCAGAGCCAGGAGCAGTTCTGGGTGTATATTGCTAATCCCTCCCTAACTGTCCCTGTATACGCTAGCATAGATAAAGGCATCTATAGAAAAAGTATTTTTAAAGAGCTTATATCTTATGCTAATTAGCGCGGGGACTAGTTCCAAGGGCGTTACTTCACTTGGCTAGTCGGCTCACATAGCGTGTTAGTACTCACACAGGGGCGTAATAACATGCTAACATGCTATGCGAGCCGACTAGCCAAGTGAAGTAACGCCCTTGTGACTAGTCCCCGCGCTCATTAGCATAAGATATAAGATCTTTAAAAATATTTGTTCTTGATCTCTTTATCTATGCTAGTGTATACAGGGATGGTTAGGCAGGCATTAGCAATATGTACCCAGAACTGCTCCTGGCTCTGAGTGCATATTGCACCTGACAGGTTCACTTTAAAGGGAACCTGTCACCAGATTTGGGGCCTATAAGCTGCGGCCACCACCAGCGGGATCTTATATACACATTCTAACATGCTGCCTACCTCCCAACCGTCCCGGATACAGCGGGACTTTCACGCTTTACGTTGTTTGTCCCGTTGCCACAGGCGGGACGACCGGCTCCCGGGCTCCGCCCACCCACTCTCTCTCCGCCTCCCTGCTTTTCCCTCCTACCATCCTAGTAGACGTGGCATAGAGAGGAGCGCTGCCTGTGCTGCTGCTGGTACAGTAAACTAATCTCCCCAGCGCTGATTTCCCTCCCTCCCCCCTCACCCCCGGCCGGAGCCTGTCTGTGCGGTCGGCCGGCCGCCTGTCTGTGCGGTCGGCCCGCCGCCTGTCTGTGCGGGCGCCCCCCTGCCGCCTGCCTGTGCGGGCGCCCCCCTGCCGCCTGCCTGTGCGGGCGCCCCCCTGCCGCCTGCCTGTGCGGGCGCCCCCCTGCCGCCTGCCTGTGCGGGCGCCCCCCTGCCGCCTGTCTGTGCGGGCGCCCCCCTGCCGCCTGTCTGTGCGGGCGCCCCCCTGCCGCCTGTCTGTGCGGGCGCCCCCCTGCCGCCTGTCTGTGCGGGCGCCCCCCTGCCGCCTGTCTGTGCGGGCGCCCCCCTGACGCCTGTCTGTGCGGGCGCCCCCCTGACGCCTGTCTGTGCGGGCGCCCCCCTGACGCCTGTCTGTGCGGGCGCCCCCCTGACGCCTGTCTGTGCGGGCGCCCCCCTGACGCCTGTCTGTGCGGGCGCCCCCCTGCCGCCTGTCTGTGCGGGCGCCCCCCGCCGCCTGTCTGTGCGGGCGTCCCCCGCCGCCTGTCTGTGCGGGCGTCCCCCGCCGCCTGTGTGTGCGGGCGGCCGGCCGCCTGTCTGTGAAGGCGACCGGCTGCCTCTCTGTTCGGGCCGCCTCTTTGTGCGGTCGGCCCGCGCCTCTCTGTGCGGCGGCCCGCCACCTGTCTGTGCGGGCGCCCCCCGCCGCCTGTCTGTGCGGGCGGCCCGCCGCCTCATTGTGCGGGCGGCCGGCCGCCTCTCTGTGCGGGCGGCCGGCCGCCTCTCTGTGCGGGCGGCCGGCCGCCTCTCTGTGCGGGCGGCCGGCCGCCTCTCTGTGCGGGCGGCCCGCCGCCTGTCTGTGCGGGCGGCCGGCCGCCTCTCTGTGCGGGCGGCCCGCCGCCTGTCTGTGCGGGCGGCCGGCCGCCTCTCTGTGCGGGCGGCCCGCCGCCTGTCTGTGAAGGCGACCGGCCGCCTCACTGTGCGGGCGACCGGCCGCCTCACTGTGGCTGCCTGCGTGTCCGTGCTGGAGGCCCGCCGGCTGCCTGCGTGTCCGTGCTGGAGGCCCGCCGGCTGCCTGCGTGTCCGTGCTGGAGGCCCGCCGGCTGCCTGCGTGTCCGTGCTGGAGGCCCGCCGGCTGCCTGCGTGTCCGTGCTGGAGGCCCGCCGGCTGCTTGCGTGTCCGTGCTGGAGGCCCGCCGGCTGCTTGCGTGTCCGTGCTGAATGGGTGTGGATGGGGAGTGGATATGGGCGTGACTGTGAAATGGGTGTGGTTAGGGGGCGTGGCCTAAAAATTTGCTACAACCTCCCGCCCCTCCCCTCCGCCCATTTCGGGGGCTAGTCTATTTTAGTAACGTTCTGTTATACATGGAATACTTATGATTAAGGACTCTAGTTGTTTTTATGGTGTAGTCCGAAACGCGTAAAGTTTCCATGTAAAGATTCATACTCGGCCTTCACGATGTTTTTAATATTTCTAATAAAGACTTTGGAGATTTTATCTTAAAAGGAGAATCAGTGCCGGATCATTTTTCCTATTTCCTTCATCCACTAACCGGTTGGGACTCACCGACGGATCCTAGGCACCCGCAAGGTCCAGCAGTCCGGGCAACAGGTGAGCTGAAGAATTTTTCTTTCCTTCAGACCATTCATACACCATGTTCAATAGAACAGGTGCCCTCCAAATTGATAAATACAAGTTAAACTGATTCTTTTCCCAAACCTATAGATCAATCTGTTCCGCTTCTCCTGACAATAATATGATGCTCGTAGATCGCCATTATTTTTGAGCTGACAAGTGTCCTTTAAATCCCTGATCTTTCTATGCTTAAAGGGTACTTGCCAGCTCAAAAATAATGGCAATCTACAAGCATAATATTCATTTCAGAAGCTGAACAGATGATCTATAGGTTTGAAAGAGCAGGGATTTAAAGTGCTAGTCACTAATTGACGTCCTTTCCTACCGCTGCGCATACAGAGATAGCTGACAACCGCCCATTAGTTCAGCCCAATTAACTTGTATGATTAAAATGAGGAGGGTAAGAGAACTAAAATACAAGTTAAACGGAATTGTCCCCCAGAATAACTCCTTTAGGCCCTGTGCGCACGGTGGGTTTTTGGGTGCAGTTTGTGGCCCTAAACTGAATGCAGTCCTTCCCCAGCAAAGTCTATGAGATTTCAGAAAAACTGTGCGCATGTTGCTTCTTTTTTCCCTGCAGTTTTGGTTGCAGTAAAAAGAAGCAGCATGTCACTACTTTTCTGCGTTTTTCCCTGCATTTTGCCATTGACAATGTTAAAAAAAAAACGCAGGAGCAAAAACGCAGGCAAAACGGGGCAAAAATGCATGCATTTTTTGATGCGTTTTTTGACCAGAGGTGCGTATTTCTGTCACAAGGTGCAGTTTTGAGGTGCAGACATGTTCTGCAGTGTGCGCACATAGCCTTAAAGGGGTGGTTCACCCATATTTTTTATTGTCTAGATCGATATTATATTGAGAAACAATGTTTCTCTCAAATACCTTGTGTTGTCAATACTGCCTGTGAGAGGCGCTATTGCAGACCGCTGCTCCCCGTCCAGTGACGTACCCGAACAATGCTGCCTCGTCACATCCGTGCAGCCGGCTGCATTCTGAGCCCATCTGCTCCCTGCTCCTCCTCCCTCCTAGCACGTCTCTTGCTTGCAGCGTTCTGCGAGGAGGGAGGAGGGAGGGGGAGCAGGAGACGTGCCGTGCTAGGAGGGAGGAGGAGGGGGGAGCAAATGGGCTGTGACAGCAGTGAAACACCGCTCACAGCTCAGAGTTTGGAAGACTGTAGCCAGCTGCACGGATGTGACGAGGCAGCATTGGACGGGTACGTCACTGGACGGGGAACAGCGGTCTGCAATAGCGCCTCTCACAGGCACTATTGACAACACAAGGTATTTGAGAGAAACATTGTTTCTCAATATAATATCGATCTAGAAAATAAAAAATATGGGTGAACCACCCCTTTAAAGAGGACCAACCACCAGGATTTTCCTATATAAACTAAAGCCAGTGCTATACTGGCGCTATCAGGCTGATTCTACACATACCTTTAGTTGTGAGATCGGATGTATAGTTTCTGAAATATAGGCAAGTAAAGTTTGTGATATACACTGTTACTTAATGACAGGTGCAACAGAATATCTAATAGGTTGCTTTGGTTTTGCTAGTTATTCCCGCCCCTGTCTGCCTGCCTGTCCTTCCTCCCCCTGTAATAACAGACAGGGGGAGGAAGGATAAGCAGGGAAACAGGGGGAGGAATAACTAGCAAAACCCGACCCACCTATTAGATATTCCATTACAGCTCTCATCAAATAACAGTGCATTTCACAAACTTTACTTGCCTATATTTCAGAAAGTATACATCCGATCTCACTACTAAAGGTATGTATAGAATCAGCCTGATAGCGCCAGTATAGCACTGGCTTTAGTTTATATAGGAAAATCCTGGAGGTTGGTCCTCTTTAATGATCAGAATTAAAATCCTAAATTAATAAATGTAAAGAGGAAAAAAAGCTTCCCTTCTGAAAATCCTAATTTTGGATGATGACAAAAAGGGTCAAATATTTTATCAAAAATTGCACAAGGGAAATCTGCTGCTGGATTAAGGATGGAAACCAGTGGTAATTAAACTCTTACTGAAGGAAACAGTTTTTGCAACGAAGAAATGCTTAACAGTGTAAATTAGCAGATTTCCTACCTTCGAGTTATCTTTAGCACTCTGGGATAAGGAGCAATGGTCATTCTCCAGGACGGCCTGCTCCGGACTCTGGCATGTCTTCTGCCTCTTGCTTGACATAGTCTCCTGACTGTCACACTTATCACCTTGCTCTTGCTCAGATTCAAGCTTTTGTGTGTCATCTTCAGCTATGCTGTCTTCAGTCTCTTCTTGGCTAATGTTGCTTTGAGAGTCCTCTTTAGATTTTTCTTGACTTGAAGCTTGAAGATGGATTGGATGCCCATAATCCATCTTATGCAGAAGCTGTCTCTGAGCACTTTTCAAGCTCTTCTGATAAACCTCAAGTTGGCAAAGTATGACTTTAGTGTATTCACTAGGATCCACACCCTTTGGACAGAAAGGAACCCCCCAATAATAGTGAACCGTGCCCCACTTTGATTACATTTGTCTGACCTACAGTCAGAGTTTTCAGTGCTACCTATAGACACATTGTCCTCACAGGCAGTTTCTTTAGTTTTGGGAGAGCACAAAGAATCTTTATCTTGACAGTCATTATGATCCGAAATTTCTCCTTGGGAACATGAGGTAGGTAAGAAAGATGATGAGTCTATCTGAGAACTCTCTGAACAGTGTGTGCACTGGTCATCTAGATCATCCACCAGCCGGTCTTCACTTTGGCTTCTTTCCTGAAATAGTCTACAGGGAATCCGTCTTTCTGAACGTGAGACCTTTCTTGGAAAAACAGGGCTTAAAGCAACTTCTCTTGCACTGGACAGTTTCCCAAAATCTTTACTGGTACATGGAGACAGTGGACTTTGTAGACCTGTTTCTAAGCATGAAACCGGATCCTTGCAATTAGGAGACAAGACGACACTGGAATTTTCCACGATATCTTGACTTAAACGTTGCAAAAGCACACTTAGACCTCTTTCCTGAGAAAGTATGCCAGAAGATGGAGACTTCTTTGGAAAAACAGGGCTCAAAGCAATGTCTCTACCTGGGGACAATTTTATAAAGTTACTAGTATTACATGGAGACAGGGGCGCTTGTAGACGGGATTCTATACATGAAACAGGATCCTTGCAGTTCGGAGACAACACGACACTGGGGCTGTCCACAATATCTTGACTTAAACGTTGTAAAACCACAACTGGACTTCTCGTCAAGCCTTCATCTGAATGTCTAGACACCTGAGATAAACTTGGTTCTTCTTTACTTGAAGAAGGAGTTTCATGTGTGGCACTAATGGGACTATCGGTAACTTGGCAGCTCTGAAACAAAAACATGAGGATGGGTAAATATTTTTTTACAACAATATACTAGCTGAAAGAGGTTAAGGCCTTGTGCGCACTGGAAAACGGAATTTTCTTAAAGGGAACCTGTCATCAGAAATTTAACTTTAAAGCTAAAGGTTTCCCCCTCTGCAGCTCGTGGGCTGCACTCTAGCAAGGTTCCTGTACTTTTTGTGCCCCCTTTGAAACCAAATTAAACACTTTATAAAGTTGTACCTTTTTGTTTTCAATTTTTGTAAATTATCCATGGGGGCGGGCTCTCTTGCGTCCTGCCCTGCAGCAGGAAATAGATGGGAGGAGCGGAGCAGGCCACCACAGGATACGAGGAGACGCGGAGAGGATCTGAGCGTCGTACACAGTAAAAAAAACATGTAAAATCAAAGACACACATTGTCTTCTGAAAAGTGAAAAGCACTAAACGTTTTTTGTTGTTTTTTTTTAACCTGTGCTGTGCTGCTCCACTCCTCCCATCTATTTCCTGCTGCAGGGCAGGATGGGAAGGAGGTGACGTCGGGTCATCTTCCAGCGCTTGCGCAGAATGCTGGAGGCAGAGGGGAGATCGCGGTCACGAGATTATGGGCGGGCACTTGCGATGCAATCACAGCGCCGCCCATAATCTCGTGCCTGCGACCACATCACCAGCGGTCCTCGCGTGCACGGGACCTCGGGCGCAGTGGACGGCGTCCTGAGATATGAAATGGAGCAATGGGGGACGGCGTCAATCTGCAGGAGGGACAGCAACGGACGCAAGAGAGTCCGCCCCCATGGATAATTTACAAGAATTGCAAAAAAAAAAAGGTACAACTTTATAAAGTGTTTAATTAAGGGGGCACAAAAAGTACAGGAACCTTGCTAGAATGCAGCCCATGAGCTGCAGAGGGGGAAACTTTTAGGTTTAAAGCTAAATTTCTGATGACAGGTTCCCTTTAAGAAAATTCCGCAGGGTCTGAAAGATTACCGCACCCGCGGTAAAAAACCGTGGCAAACCACACCCGAAAACCGCATGCGGTTTGCTGCGGTTTTGTTCGCGGTATTGCCGCGTGCGGGTTGGTACATGTGCTTTAATGCATTCAATGCAATAAAGCACATTGAGAAGAAAAAAAAAAAGTCATTTCCTTCTTAGATAGCAGACAGATAAATAGATAGATAGAAGAATAGATAGAGAGATAGCTGGATAGTTAGATAGAGGGATAGATAGAGTCCCTGTGAGCACACGCTGCATTTCTCCCGAGCGGTAGTGAGTTCACATTACCGGCCGTGGGAAATGCCCTGTGGTTGCCTCTGCTGTCTCGCTGTGAGGCTGCATTCAGCGCTGTGTCAGTGTCAGTCGCGACTGGATGCAAGCATCGGAGGACGTGGATTACGCCGGAGCGGTGTGTTTCGGGGGGGGTTAATAAACGGGTGAACCAGGAGCTTTTTTGTGTTTTATTTAAAATAAAGGATTTTTCGGTGTGTGTTTATTCACTTTACTTACGGGTTGATCATGTCAGCTGTCACATAGACGCTGCCATGATCAAGCCTGGACTTAGTGGCGGCGATCCGCCGCCATTAACTCCTTATTACCTGGATCGCCACAGCATCACGGCATCTGGAAGAGCTGGGGACACTCCGGTACTGTCGCATAATGGATGCGACAGTCCCGGGGCAGCTGTGGCTGATATTCTCGGCTGCGGGAGGTAGGAGGGAGGCGGGGGACATTAACCTTGCCCCTCGCCCTCCCCAGCCTGAGAATACCGGGCCGCCGCTTTGTGCTTACCTCGGCTGGAAGGTAAATATACGGCGGAGCACACGTGGTTTTTTTTTTCTATATTTCCGTTTGCTTTCTATGTGCATTCTATATGTCTGTGTCTGTGTGCGAGTGTGATATGTGTGTGTTCTATGTCTGTGTCTGATGTGCGTGTTTACTCTCTGCTCCGCTTCCTCTTCCTGTCATAATGACATCACTTCCCTGCAAACCGCAGGCAGCGATGTACATTACCGCAGGTAAATCACGAAATACCGCAGGGAATAACGCAGGAAAACGCCGTGAGCTGCACAGAATTTGCTGCCTGCGTTATTCCCTGCGGATTTCATGATTACATTGCAGTCAATAGAGTGAAATCCCGCAGCGACGTGCGGAAAAGAAGTGACATGCAATTGTTTTTGCTGCGGGAATCCCGCAGCAAAACATGCAGCTGTCAAATTCCGCATAGTGCGCACAGTATTTTTTTTTCCATAGGTTTTGCTGGTGATTCACTGCAGAGATGTTATGAACATTTTCTGCAGCGAAACATGCAGCAAAACCGCAGGAAATCCGCGGCAAAAACCGGCAAGTGCGCACAGGGCCTAAAGGGGTTTTCTAGCTTTATCGATAAGAGTTTAATCACTGTATAAGAACAGATACAAGACTTCTAACGTGTTACTTTAGGTTTAATCTCCTCACCACTTTCAAGATCTCCGCAATTTATCAAGTAGAGAAATATATCAGACTGAAGTCCACCGGATACACCTGAAGCCACCTCTCAGCAGTGGACAGGCCTACTTTCTTCTGTCCTCGAATTGGGCACGTGTACTGGAGGAAAATGCAGATGTTGGTGTTTCTATTAAGTATAATGATATTTATGCCTCACTAGACAGTTTGCAAAAGTGTCCAGGAAAGCAGCTGCGGTTAAAGGGGTGGTTCACCCATTTTTTAATTTTTCACTATTAATGTAAATCCTTATTATAAGTCTATTCTTAATTGCCTTCTATTTCCAGTTCTGGCACTGAGCGGCATTATCCCCCTCGCTCAGTGCCAGTCAAATGACCCCCGGGTGCTGAGGCCTCTGGCATCCGCTGATGTAACGACAACGTCCGGGCTCAGAGTTGACATGACATGAGAAGCTCCAGCGGCCTCAGATTGTGATTGACTGGGCTGTGGGCAGTGAACATTGCGCGTCACGGCCCAGTATCAAGAGGAGGGCTTACCCATCCTGCAGCTGTGTGCGGCCGGTACCAGGATCTGACGGCGCTTCGTAGTACAGATGGACAATGACCCCAAGCATACAGCCAAAGCTACCCAGGAGTTCATGAGTGCAAAAAAGTGGAACATTCTGCAATGGCCAAGTCAATCACCAGATCTTAACCCAATTGAGCATGCATTTCACTTGCTCAAATCCAGACTTAAGACGGAAAGACCCACAAACAAACAAGCAAGACCTGAAGGCTACAGCTGTAAAGGCCTGGCAAAGCATTAAGAAGGAGGAAACCCAGCGTTTGGTGATGTCCATGGGTTCCAGACTTAAGGCAGTGATTGCCTCCAAAGGATTCGCAACAAAATATTGAAAATAAAAATATTTTGTTCGGGTTTGGTTTATTTGTCCAATTACTTTTGACCTCCTAAAATGTGGAGTGTTTGTAAAGAAATGTGTACAATTCCTACAATTTCTATCAGATATTTTTGTTCAAACCTTCAAATTAAATGTTACAATCTGCACTTGAATTCTGTTGTAGAGGTTTCATTTCAAATCCAATGTGGTGGCATGCAGAGCCCAACTCGCGAAAATTGTGTCACTGTCCAAATATTTCTGGATTTAACTGTATATATATATATATATATATATATATATATATATATATATATATATATATGTGTATTTGTGTATTGTGCAGAGCTTGGAGCTGCTGCTGTGTCACTGATGTGATTTCTGTCAGTGCGATAAAGTGCAGAGACAGGGAAGAGGCCAAGGAGGAGTCTTTGGGGGGAGATCTGAGTGGGTGTGACATACAGGACACCGCAAAGGATTATAGAAGTTGTAGGAACTGAATCCAGGAAGTCAGGAGAGAGATCAACCCCATCAGAGCTGGAGTCAGCAATAAGGAAGTGCTGCTAGAGCATAATAAAAGGTAATCTTGCTAAAACAACATAATAGATGTGTGGAGAGGCACATAATAGCTAGATTTATGAGAAAAAAAAATCAGTTTTGGTAACTGGACAACTTCTTTAAGTTCTCAAGTGCACCAAATGTGGAAATGTATTTGAAGAGGAAAGGGTCAACTAGGGCTGGACTGGGACTAAATTTCAGAACCAAGACAATAGACTACTTTGCTTTCTCGCAGTGACATTCTTGTCAGCCTTGGTGTGATGAGTCACCAAAAGGAGTACAGCTACTGCAGATGAGCAGAAGTCGGGGTCATCAGACTCAATTGAGAGTAAAAAAAAAACCTGCCGTGAAATGAGCTGCACATCAGACAGAATTGTAGAGCTTCATCTAAGCAAGCGCACACAGTTTTGTACAGGCTCAGCAGGAAATCTATGCGCCTGTACACTGCTCATGTGTATGCAGTGTATACACTCGGGAGTACATCAGCACGTCCCAATGCTCTTCCCGGCTAATTTTCATGTGGCTTCAGAGCTTGATTTTTCAGTGTTGGCACATAGGAAAACCACAAAAACAAATATAAGTGTTGAGTTATTAAAATAAACCTATTTACCTACAGTAGGTGTAAATGGCAGTAAAATCATGACTGTCTGCCTTACTGAACATGACTATAGAGAGAAGATCTATCTTTCCTGTTGCTGCACGCTTCCAGTTATTGAGAGGGTAAGGCTGTGCGCCCACGGGACTATGTACCGCGGAAAACCTGCGGATTTATTTGCATTTTCTAGATAAATCCGCAGGTTTTAGGAAGTACAGACACTTCCCATGTTATCCTATACTGCGGTATGTACGGCTGCAGAATATGCTGCAGATGTCCCGCAGCCGCATGTAACTGCATGTCCATTATTCCTGCGGAAATACCTGCGGATATCCCACCTTTTCACTATGGAGAAAAAGGCCAGGACTTCTGCAGGTGAGTCGCGTGAATGTCCGCAGATATTTCGCTGGAATCCCGCAGCAATGGATAGCTGCAGATTCCGGGAATCAGCTGCGGGAAACCTGCGGACGTACCTGCGGATCATATCACATCTCCTGGGCCAGAGAGGAAGTAAAAAAAAATAAATAAAGAAAGACATTAAAGCAGGAGCTCACAGCTGCTACATCCTGTGAAATAAAACATTTCCTCGCCTGTTTAAAAACATGTTTTACCTCACAGAAAGAATTAGTTGTGATCCCCTGCTGTAATAGCTGTATACTCTCTTTTGCCTCCTCGCCTGCCAGGAGATGTGGTATGATCAGACCATGTTCCTGTATGGTCAGACACGGCCATTACACAGTACATAGCAGGGACACATGTATAATATTAACTCAGCACAGGAACATTTTTTTTATTAGCACATCCAATTATGGAAATCATTTTTATGTCAAGATCTATTAATTAAAATGTGGTTTGTTTGTGAGAAGACTGCTTTAAACAAGTGTATTTCAATTTCATCATTCTATACTAAAAAGTAAACTAACAAAAAAGTAAGCGTTTCCAAAATAGTAAACAGCACGTTTAAAGGGAACCTGTCCCCAGATTTTGGCCTTCTAAACTAAAACTAGCACCTTAACAGCACCTCTGCTGCATTCCATGAGGGTGCATGTTACCCCCTGACCCCCCATGTAGACCCCAAAAATACCTTTATAAAACCTCTAGGTCCTGTATGTAAATTATCCGGTCTTATGGGCGTCCTAATCTGCGCCTCCTGTCCCTCCTTTCGTCCTCCTCCAGTGCTAACTGACGTGGCTGATGCCTCGGACGCCAACCATATAGACAGGCAAAGAAGGGAATTTTGTTTACTTACCGTAAATTCCTTTTCTTCTAGCTCCAATTGGGAGACCCAGACAATTGGGTGTATAGGCTATGCCTCCGGAGGCCGCACAAAGTATTACACTAAAAGTGTAAAGCCCCTCCCCTTCTGCCTATACACCCCCCGTGCTCCCACGGGCTCCTCAGTTTTGGTGCAAAAGCAAGAAGGAGGAAAAAAATTATAAACTGGTTTAAAGTAAATTCAATCCGAAGGAATATCGGAGAACTGAAACCATTCAACATGAACAACATGTGTACACAAAAAAACAGGGGCGGGTGCTGGGTCTCCCAATTGGAGCTAGAAGAAAAGGAATTTACGGTAAGTAAACAAAATTCCCTTCTTCTTTGTCGCTCCATTGGGAGACCCAGACAATTGGGACGTCCAAAAGCAGTCCCTGGGTGGGTAAATAATACCTCATAATAGAGCCGTAACGGCTCCGTCCTACAGGTGGGCAACCGCCGCCTGAAGGACTCGCCTACCTAGGCTGGCATCCGCCGAAGCATAGGTATGCACCTGATAGTGTTTCGTGAAAGTGTGCAGGCTCGACCAGGTAGCCGCCTGACACACCTGCTGAGCCGTAGCCTGGTGCCTCAAAGCCCAGGACGCACCCACGGCTCTGGTAGAATGGGCCTTCAGCCCTGAGGGAACCGGAAGCCCAGCAGAACGGTAAGCTTCGAGAATTGGTTCCTTGAACCACCGAGCCAGGGTTGATTTGGAAGCCTGTGACCCTTTACGCTGGCCAGCGACAAGGACAAAGAGTGCATCCGAGCGGCGCAGAGGTGCCGTACGAGAAATGTAGAGTCTGAGTGCTCTCACCAGATCTAACAAGTGCAAATCCTTTTCACATTGGTGAATTGGATGAGGGCAAAAAGAGGGTAAGGAGATATCCTGATTGAGATGAAAAGGGGATACCACCTTAGGTAGAAATTCCGGAACCGGACGCAGAACCACCTTGTCCTGGTGAAACACCAGGAAAGGGGCTTTGCATGACAATGCTGCTAGCTCAGACACTCTCCGAAGTGAAGTGACCTCTACTAGGAAAACCACTTTCTGCGAAAGGCGTGCGAGAGAAATAATCCTCATTGGCTCGAACGGTGGTTTCTGAAGAACCATCAGCACCCTGTTCAGAAGGGTTCCAACGGACGTTTGTAAGGAGGGACGATGTGACAAACCCCCTGCAGGAACGTGCGTACCTGTGGAAGTCTGGCCAAGCGCTTCTGAAAAAACACAGAGAGCGCAGAGACTTGTCCCTTAAGGGAGCCAAGCGACAAACCCTTTTCCAATCCGGACTGAAGAAAGGACAGAAAAGTGGGCAAGGCAAATGGCCAGGGAGAAAAACCCTGATCAGAGCACCATGACAGGAATATTTTCCACGTCCTGTGGTAGATCTTGGCGGACGTTGGTTTCCTAGCCTGTCTCATAGTGGCAATGACCTCTTGAGATAATCCTGAAGACGCTAAGATCCAGGACTCAATGGCCACACAGTCAGGTTGAGGGCCGCAGGATTCAGATGGAAAAACGGCCCTTGAGACAGCAAGTCTGGTCGGTCTGGTAGTGCCCACGGTTGGCCGACCGTGAGATGCCACAGATCCGGGTACCACGACCTCCTCGGCCAGTCTGGAGCGACGAGGATGGCGCGGCGGCAGTCGGCCCTGATCTTGCGTAACACTCTGGGCAACAGTGCCAGCGGAGGAAACACATAAGGGAGTTGAAACTGCGACCAATCCTGAACTAAGGCGTCTGCCGCCAGAGCTCTGTGATCGTGAGAATGTGCCATGAATGCCGTGACCTTGTTGTTGTGCCGGGACGCCATTAGGTCGACGTCCGGCATCCCCCAGCGGCAACAGATCTCCTGAAACACGTCCGGGTGAAGGGACCATTCCCCTGCGTCCATGCCCTGGCGACTGAGAAAATCTGCTTCCCAGTTTTCCACGCCCGGGATGTGAACTGCGGAGATGGTGGAGGCCGTGGCTTCCACCCACATCAAAATCCGCCGGACTTCCTGGAAGGCTTGCCGACTGCGTGTTCCTCCTTGGTGGTTGATGTAAGCCACCGCTGTGGAGTTGTCCGACTGAATTCGGATCTGCTTGCCTTCCAGCCACTGCTGGAACGCTTTTAGGGCTAGATACACTGCCCTGATCTCCAGAACATTGATCTGAAGTGAGGACTCTTGCCGAGTCCACGTACCCTGAGCCCTGTGGTGGAGAAAAACTGCTCCCCACCCTGACAGACTCGCGTCCGTCGTGACCACCGCCCAGGATGGGGGTAGGAAGGATTTCCCCTTCGATAATGAAGTGGGATGAAGCCACCACCGAAGGGAAGCTTTGGTTGCCTGAGAGAGGGAGACGTTCCTGTCGAGGGACGTCGGCTTCCTGTCCCATTTGCGTAGGATGTCCCATTGAAGAGGACGCAGGTGAAACTGCGCGAAAGGGACTGCCTCCATTGCTGCCACCATCTTCCCCAGGAAGTGCATGAGGCGCCTCAAGGGGTGTGACTGACCTTGAAGGAGAGATTGCACCCCCGTCTGTAGTGAACGCTGCTTGTTCAGCGGAAGCTTCACTATCGCTGAGAGGGTATGAAACTCCATGCCAAGATATGTCAGCGATTGGGCCGGTGTCAGATTTTACTTTGGAAAATTGATGATCCACCCGAAACTCTGGAGAGTCTCCAGAGTAGCGGTGAGGCTGTGCTGGCATGCCTCTTGAGAGGGAGCCTGGACCAGCAGATCGTCTAAGTAAGGGATCAACGAGTGACCCTGAGAGTGGAGGACCGCAACTACTGCAGCCATGACCTTGGTGAAAACCCGTGGGGCTGTCGCCAGGCCGAACGGCAGTGCCACGAACTGAAGGTGTTCGTCTCCTATGGCGAAGCGCAGGAAGCGCTGATGCTCTGGAGCAATTGGTACGTGGAGATAAGCATCTTTGATATCGATCGATGCAAGGAAATCTCCTTGGGACATTGAGGCGATGACGGAGCGGAGGGATTCCATCCGGAACCGCCTGGCCTTTACGTGTTTGTTGAGCAGTTTTAGGTCCAGGACAGGACGGAAAGACCCGTCCTTCTTTGGAACCACAAACAGGTTGGAGTAAAAACCATGACCCTGTTGCTGAAGAGGAACAGGGACCACCACTCCTTCTGTCTTCAGAGTGCCCAGCGCCTGCAGAAGAGCATCGGCTCGCTCGGGAGGCGGAGGTGTTCTGAAAAATCGAGTCGGAGGACGAGAGCTGAACTCTATCCTGTAACCGTGAGACAAAATGTCTCTCACCCAACGGTCTTTTACCTGTGGCAGCCAAATGTCGGAAAAGCGGGAGAGCCTGCCACCGACCGAGGATGCGGTGTGAGGAGGCCGTAAGTCATGAGGAAGCCGCCTTGGTAGCGGCACCTCCGGCGGTCTTTTTAGGGCGTGACTTAGACCGCCATGGATCGGAGTTCCTCTGATCCTTCTGAGGCCTTTTGTACGAGGAGAATTGGGACCTGCCCGCACCCCGAAAGGACCGAAACCTCGACTGTCCCCTCCTCTGTTGGGGTAATTTTGGTTTGGCCTGGGGTAAGGATGTTTCCTTTCCCTTGGATTGTTTGATGATTTCATCCAGCCTCTCACCAAACAAACGGTCGCCAGAAAATGGCAAACCGGTTAAGCACTTTTTGGAAGCCGAATCTGCCTTCCATTCCCGTAGCCACAAGGCCCTGCGTATTGCCACCGAATTGTCGGCTGCAACCGCCGTACGGCTTGCAGAGTCCAGGACAGCATTAATAGCGTAGGACGCAAATGCCGACGTTTGAGAAGTTATGGACGCCACTTGCGGCGCAGACGTACGTGTGAGTGCGTCAATTTGCGCTTGACCCGCTGCAATAGCTTGGAGTGCCCATACGGCTGCGAATGCTGGAGCAAAAGACGCGCCGATAGCTTCATAGATGGATTTCAACCAGAGCTCCATCTGTCTGTCAGTGGCATCCTTGAGCGAAGCCCCATCTTCAACTGCAACTATGGATCTAGCCGCCAGTCTGGAGATTGGAGGATCCACCTTGGGACACTGAGTCCAGCCCTTGACCACGTCAGGGGGGAAGGGATAACGTGTATCCTTAAGGCGCTTGGAAAAACGCTTATCTGGACAAACTCGGTGTTTCTGGACTGCCTCTCTGAAGTCGGAGTGATCCAGAAACATACTCGTTGTACGCTTGGGGAACCTGAAACGGAATTTCTCCTGCTGAGAGGCTGACTCCTCCACTGGAGGAGCCGAGGGAGAAATATCCAACATTTGATGTATGGACGCGATAAGATCATTCACTATGGCGTCACCATCAGGAGTATCAAGGTTGAGAGCGGCCTCAGGATCAGAATCCTGATCAGCTACCTCTGCTTCATCATACAGAGAGTCCTCCCTCTGAGACCCTGAACAATGTGATGAGGTCGAGGGGATTTCCCAGCGAGCTCGCTTAGGCGGTCTGGGGCTGCGGTCCGTGTCAGAGACCTCACCCTGGGATCTATGAGACACCCCGGGGGAACATTGTTGTTCCAACTGAGGGGAACCAGGGGGCAATGATTCCACAGTGCCCATGGTCTGAGATACCGGTCTGGACTGCAAAGCTTCTAGAATCTTAGCCATAGTCTCAGAAAGTCTGTCAGTAAAAACTGCAAACTCCGTCCATGTCACCTGGACAGTGTTAGCTGGTGGTTCCCCCTGGGCCCCCCTTAGCAGAGGCTCCGGCTGAGCAAGTGCCACAGGGGCCGAGCAGTGCACACAATGAGGGTCAGTGGAACCTGCCGGTAGCGAGGTCGTACATGCGGCGCAGGCAGCATAGTAAGCCTGTGTTTTGGCACCCCTGCCTCTTGTGGGCGCCATGCTGTTGTGTCCCCTGAGCAACACAATAGGGTATATAGCCAGAAATCAACCGTGCACCATACAGTGTAAAGTATAGCCTATAAACATATAATCTATAATTACACTTCTGCACAAGTGGGGCCAGCACCTCAAATGCTGCTTACCGCCCGCTTAAAGCGGTTGTGTGGCCAACCAGAATCCCTGCCTGGGTCCCCCAGAGCTTGTCTCCCCTCTGCACCGTCAGAGGAGCTGACAGGAATGGCTGCCGGCGTCCTGAGGAGAGGAGGGAGCCGTGGGCGTGACCCAGAAAGTGCGGGAACTGGTGCCCCACTGTGCACAATGAGGGGGGTGGAGTATGCAAAGCATGCTCCAGCCCTCAGTGCTGCCGTCCTGTACAGCGTCCCGCCCTTCCCCTGACTGGCAGGGCTGGGGGCGGGAATAAAAAGAGACTAGGCCGCAAAAGCCGGGGACTCGAGTTATAAGCGCGGCCGCCGTATAAGCGCGGTCGGCGCGGAAGTCCCCGGCGCACTAACAGTCCCAGCCGCGCCGCAGTGATAACAATGGCAGCGGCGGTCAGCGCGGCAGTCCCCATACACTAACACACTCAGCGACGCTGCAGTGTGTAATGGCACAAACGCAGTCAGCGCCGCGGTCCCCGGTGCACTAGCACACCCAGCAATGCTGGAGTGTTGCTGTGCGTGGTCCGCAGAGTACCTCAAAGTAGCAGGGCCATGTCCCTGAACGATACTCGGCTCCTATCCAGCAGAGTCCTCAGGAGCTGTGGATGGAGCACGGTCTCAGTGCCTGGAGACCGATTAGGATCCCACTTCACCCAGAGCCCTAAGGGGGATGGGGAAGGAAAACAGCATGTGGGCTCCAGCCTCCGTACCCGCAATGGATACCTCAACCTTAACAACACCGCCGACAAGAGTGGGGTGAGAAGGGAGCATGCTGGGGGCCCTGTTAAGGGCCCTCTTTTCTTCCATCCGACATAGTCAGCAGCTGCTGCTGACTAAGCTGTGGAGCTTGCGTGCATGTCTGCCTCCTTCGCACAAAGCAAAAAACTGAGGAGCCCGTGGGAGCATGGGGTGTGTATAGTCAGAAGGGGAGGGGCTTTACACTTTTAGTGTAATACTTTGTGCGGCCTCCGGAGGCATAGCCTATACACCCAATTGTCTGGGTCTCCCAATGGAGCGACAAAGAAATCTCAATATTCTCAGCTTGCACATGCGCACTTCGGTCTGCCCTGTTGCGAGCAGAGACGAAAACATAGGTGTGCCTGCGCAAGCCTACAAACTCTCTGCACAGGCGCGAGATTTTGCCCAGCGATGTAGATGAAGCGAGTGACATCATCCACATAGCTGGGCAAAATCTCACACCTGCGTAAAGAATTTACCGGTTCGCACCTATGTTTTCAGCTCTGCCCGCAACAGTGCAAAGCGAAGTGCGCATGCGCAAGCTGAGAATATGGAGATTTTGCCTGCCTAAGTGGATGGCGTCAAAGGCGTCATGCACGTCAATGAGCACAGGAGGAGGGCGAGAGGAGGGCGAAAGGAGGGACAGGAGGCACAGATTAGGACGCTAATCAGATCGGACAATTTACATACATGGTGGGATAATTTATATAGGGGTCTATAGGGGTGTGGGGGGGTCAGGGGGTAATGTGCACCTTTATAGAATGCAGCAAAGGCTCTGCTTAAGGTGTTAGTTTTAGTTTAGAAGGCCAAAATCTGGTGACATGTTCCCTTTAACTTATGTATAGTATACTTACATGAAGACTCTCTCGAATTGCTTTTTTTATCAGTTCATCCTCTTCTTCCTCGGTGTACTTTTCTTGCTTTGTTTGCTCCTGCTGACTCATCTCTACTGCCAGAGCCAGCTGTTCCTCCTCAGTCATTTCTAAAATGTAAGAAATATATCTTAATATGAAATCAAATGTAAAGCCAGTGTAGATAATTTATTAAATAGACCTTCAAAGAGAAAAAGAATAAACTTAGAAGGGGTTCTCCAAGTGGTGGACAACCCTTTTTAAGTATTTTTTCTCAATCAACTTACAATAACAACACTTATACTCACCTCCACTGCTGGCGGCAATCTAGTGGTGTTGGCACTCGGTCTCTCTGGGCTCACATGACATTGTTACATCACACACACACACACACACTGCACCCCAGTCAGAGCTGGCTTCACTCTTCCTGTTTTCAAACATCAATAGAAAAGGAGTGGCCAGCCGCAGACTTGACTTGTTATTCGATTTATCCAAAAAGTGAAGCAGGCGCTGACTGGGAGAAAGGAGCGTGTGAAGTAATAATGTTACGTGAGCCCTGGGAGAGCAAGTGTCAACACCGCTGGAGTGGTGCCGGCAACGAAGGTGAGTAGTATAAGTGTTGATATTTTAATAGGGAGGCAAACATAGTGATTGAGAAAGAGTTGTTCCAAGTAGTGGACATCCCCTTTAACCCCTTCAGCCCCCAGCCTGTTTTCACCTTAAAGACCCGGCCATTTTTTGCAATTCGGACCAGTGTCACAGGTTATAACTCTGGAACGCTTTAACGGATCCTGGCGATTCCAACATTGTTTTTTCGTGACATATTGTACTTCATGTCAGTGATAAATTTAGGACAATATGATTTGCGTTTATTTGTGAAAATTTTGGAAATTTGGCGAAAATTTTGAAAATTTCGCAATTTTGAAAATTTGAAATTTTATGCCCATAAAGCTGAGAGATATGTCACACAAAATAGTTACTAAATAGCATTTACCACGTCTGCTTTACACCAGCGCAATTTTCTAAACAAATTTTTTTTCCGTTAGGAAGTTAGAAGGGTTCAAAGTTCATCAGCAATTTTTCATTTTTCCAACAAAATTTACAAAAAAAAATTTTTTAGGTACCACATCACATTTGGAGTGACTTTGAGAGGCCGAGGTGACAGAAAATACCCAAAAGTGACCCCATTCTAAAATCTGCACCCCTCACTCTGCTCAAAACCACATCCAAGAAGTTTATTAACCCTTTAGGAGCCTTACAGCAACCAAAGCAATGTAGAAGGAAAAAATGAAAATTTTACTTTTTTACACAAAAATGTTACTTTAGCCATAAAATTTAGCATTTTTACAAGGGTATCAGGAAAAATGCACCATAAAATTAATTGTGCAGTTTCTCCTGAGTACACCGATATCTCATATGTGGGGGAAATCAATTGTTTGGGCGCACTGCAAGGCTCGGAAGAGAAGGTGCATCATTTGAATTTTTGAAAGCAAAATTGTCTGGAATAATTAGCGCATGCGATGTTGCGTTTGGAGACCCCCTGAGGTGCCTAAACAATGGAGCTCCCCCACAAGTGACCCCATTTTGGAAACTAGACCCCTCATGGAATTTATCTAGATGTTTATTGAGCACTTTTAACCTCTGGGGGCTTTACAAAAGTTAATAACTTTGAGCCGTGAAAATAAAAAAAAATAAAAAATTACCACAAAATTGTTACTTCAACCAGGTAGCTTTTTTTTTTCACAAGGGTATCAGGAAAAATTGCAACATAAAATGCATTGTGCATTTTCTCCTGAGTACACAGATACCTCATATGTGGTGGAAATCAAATGTTTGGGCGCACAGCAGGGCTCGAAACGCAAGGAGCATCATTTGACTTTTCAAACGCAAAATTGTCTGGAATCGTTAGCGGATGCCATGTTGTGTTTGGAGACCCCCTGAGGTGCCTAAATAATAGAGCTCCCCCACAAGTGACCCTATTTTGGAAACTAGACCCCTCATAGAATTTATCTAGATGTTTACTGAACACTTTGAACCCCTGGAGGCTTCACAAAAGTTTAGAATGTTCAGCCGTGAAAATATATATATATTTTTTTTACCGTGAAATTGTTATTTCAAACAAGTAGCTTTTTTTTCCACAAGGGTATCAGGAAAAAATGCACCATAAAATGTATTGTGCAATTTCTCCTGAGTACACAGATACCTCATATGTGGAGGAAAGTAATTGTTTGGGCACACGGCAGGGCTCAGAAGAGAAGGAGCGCCATTTCACAGCAAAATTGGTTGGAATTATTAGCGTACGCCATGTTGCGTTTGGAGACCCCCTGAGGTGCCTAAACAATGGAGCTCCCCCACAAGTGACCTCATTTTGGAAACTAGACCCCCATGGCATAAATCTAGATGGGTAATGAGCATTTTGAACCCTCACGTGCTTCATACATTGAGGCATAAAAACAAAAAAGTACTTTTTTACCACAAAAATGTTATTTTAGGCTCAATTTTTTTATTTTTACAGGGGTAACAGGATAAAATGGACTGCAAAATTTGTTGGGCAATTTATTGTGAGTACCCTGATACCTCATATGTGGCAGAAAACCACTGTTTGGGCACACGGCAGAGCTCCAGAGGGAAGGAGCGTCATTTGACTTTTTAAATGGAAAATTAGCTGGAATCGTTAGCCGCACCATGTTGCGTTTGGAGATCCCCCTGATGTGCCCAAACAGTGGAGCTCCCCCACATGTGACCCCATGTTAGAAACTAGACCCCCCCTTACAAAAAAATA